>NW_027101328.1:0-45000 GCF_029633855.1 Hoplias malabaricus
TACAGAGAGAGAGAGAGAGACAGACAGAGAGAGAGAGAGAGAGAGAGATAGAGAGATAGAGAGAGAGAGAGAGAGAGAGAGAGAGAGAGAGACAGACAGAGAGAGAGACAGAGAGAGAGAGAGAGACAGACAGAGAGAGAGAGAGAGAGAGAGATAGAGAGATAGAGAGAGAGAGAGAGAGAGAGAGAGAGAGAGAGAGAGAGAGAGAGAGAGAGAGAGAGACATCAATGATTTATTCTTGAAGTATTTCATTTGTTCACATAAAACTTGAATTTTATTCCAGAAATATTGACTTGTTTGGTGAAATATTACACTGGGATTCTCAAAAATATACGACTAATCCTTTAAAGCAATGATGTGTTAACAATATCCTTAAAATGCTGTTATAGACTGTAATATCAGTGAAGGTTGCCAGTTCTCCAACAACGATAACTACTCTGCACTGCTGTTTATCTAAATTCTCATGGTCAGTTGGCGTTATAGAGACTGACCTGGAGAGGATGGAGGTGATTTGATGGCCTCAGGCGTGGGGGCTACTGGCTGGACTGGACGAGTCTGCTTGGCCGCTAGCTTCTTCAGACTCACTCTCCTTTTGTCAAACATCTCCTGCAGCAAAGCCCTCTTCTCAAACACTCGCTTCACCTGGTCCTGCAACACACACATTTGAGAGAACACTGTACCCCCACTTCCACACTGTAACCCCACGCCATGTAAGAGTCTCCCTGAGACTGAGGGACCACAAATCAGTGACCGGTCAGACCATCTCATGTAGATCTAGTACTGAGAAGGACTGACCCACACTCTGTACTGGGATTGTCTGAATACACTGAGAGTTGGCTATCACACATCAATGGAAACTGAAGACATTTTGTAACTGACAGTTGCAGTTGGAACACTACAAAGTTCACATTTGTAAAATGGATAAATGGATAAAAAATGGATGGTTATTGTAATGTTATGGCTGTGAGCTACAAAATATTTTGGCCTCGTCGTCCTCACCTTCAGCTCTTCATTCAGCACGCTCTCATACTCTTTCCAAACCGCCTCCACGTCCCATTCCTGCCTCTCATTGGCTGTCTCCAGGTAACATTCCAGCTCCTGAAGCGCTGACTCCGCCCCCTCCTGTGACTGACACTTGTCCAGTGGTTGAGAGGCCAATAAATAAATACCATCGTCACACCATTTACTCACCTGAAAGATGGAGAGAGATGCAAATACAGAAAAGAGAGACTGGGAACAACGTATCTCTATTTTATTTTTATTTTCATTATTTATACGGATGAGAAATCTTTACAATGTGTGTTTGAAATAAAGCAAAACCAATCTATACCATTATCAATATTCTTCCATTAAATATCCTAAGAATATCAAGTCTTTTCAGTAGTTTAAACTTTACTAGCACCTCATAATTATCAAAAGGCTCTTGGTTCATTAACTAGAAATGGACCGCTGCAGCCAGCGATCTCTGCTTGTGGCCGTACCACTCTCACAGTACCTGATCTTGGCTGATCTCTGAAGCTAAGAAGTGTCTGCCCTGGTTAGTCCTTGGATGGGAGACTACCTAGGGACACAAGGTCCTGTAAGCTTTTCTCTCAGGCTCCTATTCTGAAGGGAGTAACTGCAGAAGAAGTCTAAGAACCAAAGAAGAAGGAAATTTAACTTGCACTGAAAGTTAGGAACGTTCTCATTCTCCCCTAAAGTTGCCTTTATGGAGATCTGTGGTTTTTTAACAATAGATATTACAATACATTTTAATTGTGATGCATGAGTGTGTTTCAACATGTGTGTGTGTGTGTGTATCCCCTCACGCTCTGCAGTCTCTGGTGAAGCTCCATGGCATGCAGTAGTAAAGCTCTCTTGGCCTGAAGCTGCTGTGTGAGTTTCTCTCTGACTCTCTGCAGTTCTTCAAACTTCACCCGCACGCCTTCATCAGCAAACTCACAGCTGTCAATCAAACCCTCTCCCTCAGAGACCAGGACCCTCGACCTGTCCAGCAGCTCCTACAAAGAGCGAGTGGGAGAGCAAGGGACGGGATGGAGACAAAATAAAAAAGAATGAAACATAGAAAAGCAAAGTGTTCTCACAGAGATGTTTTATCCACACTTACACAGTTCAGTCGTAGAAGTTGGTTGTACATTCTGTTTCTCATGATCTAAAATGAAGCCTATTCTCATTCAAACTCATGCCTGTGTGGAGGGAGTTAGACTCACACATGCTATCTCCTCCTGGTTGGTCAGCTCTCTGGAGAGGTGATCTGTGTGGGTGGGGCTCATTCCTACATGTGAGAAAGCTGTCACTCTAGTGGCTGCTTGCTCTAGCTCCTCCCACATCTGCAAAGGAAAGGATTATTTTATTATAGCTGGATATTCATCATGGGTAATGGTAATAATTGAGCACTGTGTGTTAGCTGTGTGTTTGTGTGTGACCTGCTGAAAGCTGTGTTCAAATTGTCGCAGTTTCAGGCACATTTCCAGCTTGTTGTGATGCTTCAGCCAGAAATCATCAAACACCACTGAGCTCTCATTTAACTGAGACAATAACCTGAGAAGGAGAGAGGAAGGTGGAGAAAAAGTTCTCATTTTAAGTCTCTGGAATTGAACCGACCTTCTATAATTCTCTATGATCTTAAGCTCCTCCCATTGGCCATCGTCGCTACACAAGCGTCCATTCAATAATCATTTACATAGTTTCATTTGAAATAATACTAAATATGGGTGGCACACCATGTGGTGTCACTACTGCAAAGCTCAAGGATCCTGGGGTCCTGGGTTCAATCTACACCTCAGATCACAAACTGTGTAGTGTGGTGTGTTCTCCCTGTGTCTGTGTGAGCTTCCTCCTGGTGCTCCGATGTCTTCCCTCAGTCCAAAAAACATTTTGGTAGGTAGACTAACTGTGTGAAGGTGTGAGTGTTTGAGTGACTGCTGGAGTGACTGGGTAAATGTGTGATGACCTGTGATGGACCAGCGCCTTGTTCAGGGTGTGTTCCTGCCTTACACTCAATGAATCTGGACAGGCTCAGAGTGAAGAAATTACAGAAAGTGAATGAATGAATGAATGGATGGATGCATGAATTAATGTACGAATGAACGGACAGACGAACAAACAAACGAATTAATGTTTCACAGATTATTTGACACTTATTGTGGAGTAACTCAAGGATTGTAGCCATTTGAATCATAGTGTAGAATTACCTGTGGACAGTGGCCAGGTTCTCCAGTTGGTCAGGGTTCAGGTTGCAGTCTGGGTCCCTGCGAACGGGCTCACGGATGGTCTCCAAGATCTTACGTCCCTGTCCTAGGGCTCCTGACATCTCCTCCTGTGATGACAGAGACAAATGAAGACAAAACAGGTTTTCGATTTCTCATGACGTCTCATTAAATGTCTATAAAGGGAGAAAATTATTTCTTATTTCACAAGCTGCATGTGGCTTGATTACACAGCCAACAAAAACCCCAGTTGTCCTAATAGATTGTTGTTTTACCTCTATATGAAATAAATTAAATTGTTTTTAGGATACATAGGAATTTAAAAATGTATATATTTGTGTTTATGCCGAGATGAATGTACAGGGTGGGCCACAGGAGAAATGCTAGCTTGGCTTCCAGTATCCGTAGTTTCAGGTGCTGCTCATCTCGTATCTTCACAGCATAGACAATTGCCTTCAGATGACCCCAAAGATAAAAGTCTAAGGGGGTCAGATCGGGAGACCTTGGAGGCCATTCAACTGGCCCACGACGACCAATCCACTTTCCAGGAAACTGTTCATTTAGGAATGCTCGGACCTGACACCCATAATGTGGTGGTGCACCATCTTGCTGGAAATACTCAGGGAACGTGCCAGCTTCAGTACATAAAGAGGGAAACACATCATCATGTAGCAATTTCGCATATCCAGTGGCCTTGAGATTTCCAATGATTAAGAATGGCCTCACTATCTTTGTACCCCATATACCACACCATACCATCAAGACGTGCAGCACCTGAAACTACGGATACTGGAAGCCTGTGCTAGCATTTCTCCTGCGGTGTTGCTATCAGTGTGTGAAGAGTGGGAGAAGAGGGTTACATTGACAATCCAACACTCCAACAATACATTGACAATGGGCCGCACTTTAAACACATTTTATAAGTGGTCAGAAACTTGTAAATAACTCATGAAAGAATAAAAGTTATGTTAAAACCAAGCACACCATTGTTTTTCTGGTGAAATTCCCTATTAGTTTGATGTGTCACATGACCCTCTTCCCATTGAAAAAACAAAAGTTGGATCCAAAATGGCTGACTTCAAAATGGCCGCCATGGTCTCCACCCATCTTGAAAAGTTTCCCCCCTCCCATTAACTAATGTGCCACAAATAGGAAGTTAATATCACCAACCATTCCCAATTTATTAAGGTGAATCCATATAAATGGCCCACCCTGTCCTTAACCAGACCACTCTCCTAAAACATTGACTTGAACATGATGTTTATAAAATGTTAAAATAAAACAAATGGCCTCCTATGTCAATACCAGCTCACTCATTTATTTTAAAAAGTCGTAAGGCTTGTCACACTTGCTGAAATAATCTGGCATAATGTATGATTTGAGGCTTGTGAATTAATTATGAAGTGCTTATGAATATAGCCTTCATATAAATGACACAGCTGATCTGACAGTGTGAACATTCTGGTTGACTGTTGGCATTTACCTTCATGCTCTCTCTCCTGCTGCAGTGTGCATTTAGCAGATTATTGGCTGCTAGGGGGGAGCTGGGCAGATCTGTCTCGGCCAATTCTCGGCCAAAAGCCTGAAGTTTCTGAGCCATCCTCTTCACCAGCACAGCAAAGCTCTCAATGTCCTTCACAAAGCATAATGAAGTCAGCAATGTCAATAAAGCCCTGGGGTTTGAGACAGACTAATGAACACTGACTCTGGAATTAGATATTGGTTTTAGCTGAGGTACTTTTCATTCCACAGCTTCCTCCTGAACTGTGTTATGACTGTGTTATGGATGTGTGAATACTGTATTGTGACTGTGCTAATGCTGTATTGTGACTGTGTTATGGCTGTGCTCTGATTGTGCGAATGCTGTATTATGACTGTGCTAATGCTGTGTTATGACTGTGTTATGGCTGTGCTCTGACTGTGCGAATGCTGTATTGTGACTGTGCTAATGCTGTGTTTTGACTGTGTTATTGTTGTGCTCTGACTGTGCTAATGCTGTATTGTGACTGTGCAAATGCTGTATTGTGACTGTGCAAATGCTGTATTGTGACTGTGCAAAAGCTGTGTTGTGACTGTGCTAAAGCTGTGTTATGACTGTGTTATGGCTGTGCTCTGACTGTGTGAATGCTGTATTGTGACTGTGCTAATGCTGTGTGGTGACTGTGTTAATGCTGTGCTCTCACTGTGCGAATGCTGTATTGTGACTGTGCTAATGCTGTGTTTTGACTGTGTTATTGTTGTGCTCTGACTGTGCTAATGCTTTATTGTGACTGTGTATTGGCTGTGCTCTGACTGTGTGAATGTTGTATTGTGACTGTGCTAATGCTGTGTTTTGACTGTGTTATTGTTGTGCTCTGACTGTGCTAATGCTGTATTGTGACTGTGTTATTGTTGTGCTCTGACTGTGCTAATGCTGTATTGTGACTGTGCTAAAGCTGTGTTATGACTGTGCTAATGCTGTGTTATGACTGTGTTATGGCTGTGCTCTGTGCGAATGCTGTACTCTGACTGTGCGAATGCTGTATTGTGACTGTGTTATGACTGTGTTGTGGCTGTGCGTCTGACTGTTTTAATGCTGCATTGTGACTGTATTAATGCTGTGTTATAACTGTGCTATGGCTGTACTCTGTGCGACTGCTGTATTGTGACTATGTTAATGCTGTGTTATAACTGTGTCAAGGCTGTACTCTGACTGTGCGACTGCTGTATTGTGACTATGTTAATGCTGTGTTATAACTGTGTTATGGCTGTACTCTGACTGTGCAACTGCTGTATTGTGACTGTGTTAATGCTGTGTTATATCTACGTTATGGCTGTGCTCTGACTGCGACTGCTGTATTGTGATGGTGTTAATGCTGTTTTATAACTGTGTTATGGCTGTACTCTGACTGTGCAACTGCTGTATTGTGACTGTGTTAATGCTGTGTTATAACTGTGTTATGGCTGTACTCTGACTGTGCGACTGCTGTATTGTGACTGTGTTAATGCTGTGTTATAACTACGTTATGGCTGTACTCTGACTGCGACTGCTGTATTGTGACTGTGTTAATGCTGTGTTATAACTGTGTTATGGCTGTACTCTGACTGTGCAACTGCTGTATTGTGACTGTGTTAATGCTGTGTTATAACTGTGTTATGGCTGTACTCTGACTGTGCGACTGCTGTATTGTGACTGTGTTAATGCTGTGTTTTAACTGTGTTATGGCTGTACTCTGACTGCGCGACTGCTGTATTGTGACTGTGTTACTGCTCTGTTATAACTACGTTATGGCTGTGCTCTCACTGTGTGAATGCTGTATTGTAACTGTGTTAATGCTGTGCTGTGACTGTGTTATGGCTACATTACTGAATAATGGCTGTGATAATGCAGTGTTATTGCTGTATTAATGGTTTTATTTGGTTTTATGACTGTGTTACTGTTGTTATGGGTTAATGTTGTAACTGTTATGGGTTTAGGTTCTCACGGTGCGGTGGGAGATCCAGGTTTTATGGCAATATTGCTGAGTGCCGCCCAGTTCCAATGTCAGCTGGCTTCGCTCAATATAAGTATGAAGCTCAGTCATAGAGCTCAGCATGATCACCTACAACAAACACACACATACACATTCATTTTCTCTTGATCTCCTACAAAATACCCATGTAAAGCCTACAAAAAGAACTCCACCCACGCTTACCGGGACCTTCATCTTGAAGTCATCTCTGTGGATTTTGAAGAAGACATCTGAGAGAGTGCGCTGGAACAGAGCGCTGGGCCTCAGAACCAAAACCAGACGCAGGTTCCCTGGGAAATGACCCTGAAAATACATGCACATTTATATAACAAAAATGATGGGCACACATTTAACACAATGGAAGCTGATGTGACTGATTTTTTAAGAATCATGTGCCCAAACTACATCATTTACATCCCAGCAGTTATGATTTAAACAGATTGTCTGAGAAATCAAAGTCTTATTGAATGTACTGGATCCAATCCCCAATACATCAGCTCAGTGCTAGCCTACAGAGGTGTCTGTTATCTGGTGAAACATAAATGGTTTTCAGCTCTAATGTCATTGCTATAGTAGGTGGATTTGGACATAGAACTACACAGAGGAGGGTATAATAAAAAGGGGAGGGTGAAATTTAAATACATTATGTTTACACAACACACACTCACCGAGATACGGAGTAACGTTCCCTTCACACACGCCCATCGGTCTTGTCGCCTGTCAATCACCAAAATGAATCCCACCCCTGCTGCACTTAAACTGAAGGAAATATAACAAACATGAAACTCACGCACATATTAAACGCTACGCATTATTTACACACACAGTGGCTTCTGTGATCAGTGGAAGGTGGCGTATGAGCAGAAGGGGAAGGGGACATTAGTCAATACAAGGAAATTCTATATTTCCCTCCTGATCTGAAATGTGTTAAGAGGCAAAACATTTTAGCTCATAGATGGCACCATACTTCACCTAGGGACACTGGTCAGGTAGGTGAGAACGTTGTGGAACTCTTGGTCCCCGATCTCACCAAACGCAGGGAATTCTGGGAAGATAATGATTGGACTGCCATCCTGCCCTCGGCCTCCTGAGGGTTAAAGAAAAAGACAAAACAAGAGTGACCAATTCTGAATGGTCAGCACGTAATGAACAGCAGGTGGCAGTATACCCTCAGCAAAAAACTGCTGCTTCACTGAGAGGAAAGACGCAGGTGATGACATCAGATTCCGTTATAAACAAAGTGACATCATACAGAGGTTTCCTGATGACACTAATTCACCCATTAAAATCAACAAAAACATGGTGTGTAGACTGTGTGTGTGTGTGTGTGTGTGTGTGTGTGTGTGTGTGTGTGTGTGTGTGTGTGTGTGTGTGTGTGTGTGTGTGTGTGTGAGTGAGTGAGTGAGTGTGAGAGAGAGACAGAGAGAGAGAGAGAGAGACAGAGAGAGAGAGAGAGAGAGAGAGGAAAACGAAAGACAGAATGAAAGATGAACATGCAGTGAACAATTTGAGAAACAAATAAGGATAGAGGGAGAGCTAAAGTGAAAGAAGAAAGAAGGGTAATGAATGAAAGAGAAGGATGAGAGAGAGAGAGAGAGAGAGAGAGAGAGAGAGAGAGAGAGAGAGAGAGAGAGAGAGCTGTTCCACGTGATAAAAATATAAATCTGGCTAGTCATGTCTGTTCTCCCTGTCTCCATGACAACTGGGGAAGGGACAGTGTGGAGAGCATTTAGTTCGGTCTGCTCCATTTATGCCGAACAAACCTGTCAACAGCCACTTAGTCTCTCTCTCTCTCTCTCTCTCTCTCTCTCTCTCTCTCTCGCTCTCTCTCTCTCTCTCTCTCTCTCTCTTGTGCGTGTGTGTATGAGTGTGGTGGGTTGGGGAAGGAGGAATGGGAGTGTGTATAAACATATTATCTTGTTCTGTTTTTTATTATTTCTTTTAAACATGTTTAAATAGAAGGGGGTGTTAAAAAGTCTCTCTCTTTATATCTCCCTATCTCTTTCTCTCTCTCTCTCTCTTACACACACACACACACACACACTCAGGTAACCATCTACAGTGAGAACAGAGGAGAGAAACCAAAATAAGATTTGACTCTTTGACAGAGTCCACAGACATTTGACCTTATGATAAAATAACACAGGCCTAAAATTAGCTGCTAGTCCTTATACAAACAAGTAGCTGGAACAAGCAACAGTTCTCACAAGTCACATTAACAAAGATCAAATAACGATCAACAGAGTTCTTTCCACTCAAACTGGTTTATTATGTCCAAGTTGTTCTCCGGCCACCCACTGTGAAAGGACAGAAGTTAGACGAAGTGACGTTGTTCACCTGAAAGGAAGGCAAACTTCTTCTTCAGGTCACTGATGATGTCAGCAGCGCAGAGGGGACTGATCTCCTGCTGCATAATTTCATCTACACACACAAACACACACACATTTCAGTGTTACCGACCACAGACAGAGCCCAGTATCATTTTCAGGTTGACATCTGTGGCGTGAATTGTAATAGAGGCCTCACTGGGGCCAAGAGGCCACTATAAGCATTTCCAAGTAGAAAAAGAGCATTTTGGAGAAGCTGCAAATGAACCTATAGTCACCATGTCCAATGCCAAGCATGGGCTGGTGTGGTATAAAGCTCCCAAACTTAGTTCATCTTACAGCTACCTATTAGATAGGCTGGGGTTCCAGCTGGAGCTGTGATCCGTGATCCATAAACTCATCCTCCAGCATCCAGCTAAATGCAGCCGAACTGAAGAACTGTTGGACCATAAAGTGTCTAGAACTTTTTGCCCATATACTGTACCTGGAACCCACATTCACTAGTGATTTTACTGAGTCGTAGCCCAATGGTTACTACACTAAAGTCCACCTGTCACTAAAATAGACCCCTAAACATTACTGTTCCTGTTTCCAATACAATCCCCTATACTCAAAGACAAGTTTCTATCTTCCTCTAGGTTATCACCACATAGCCATATCAATGTCTGGCTGTGAACGGAGTGTGTATTGTCCTTTAGGTCAGACAGGTGGGAGTGAGGTTTGCCCAAAGGGGCTCTCATGCACGCCTCCTTTCATCTCCAACCAGCACCCCACCTTTACCCCAGGACAATTACACACACACACACAAACACACACACACACACACACACACACACACACACACACACACACACACACAATGTATACAGAAGTGTGTGGCATTCCCATGTTTTTCTCTATAAGTGTATGGAAATATAGCTGTGCTCCAACAAACCCAACCCATCCTTAAAATTCCTCTTGTGTCAGGAACTTCTATTAAAAAAAATTATATATATATATTTACTAAATTATAAAATGCTCTTGTTAAAATTATGGCTTTTCTGTTGTTAGAGTCAATTTCGACCCAGGTATAATTTTAAATCAGAAAACAAAACAAGGAAAGACAGACATGTCCAGACATGTAAGGCCCAGTCAGTTTAGAGTTTGTGTTTTGTAGAGTGTACATCTCCAGTTTACAGTCTGCAACAATGAACAATTACAACCAATGTTTTCGTGGATAAGGAAAACTAACAATGTCAACAAGAGGTAAGAAACTAATTGGTTGATAATTAATTGTTTTTTGGTTTAAAATGTCTGATTATCAAAATCAAACCCACACACACATTCCCAACAGAAAATCTAAAGGAAATACAAGAGACAGATTTTCCTAAATATCCAGTGTGTGTTGCTGCATGTGGTTGATATATTCTTCTCCAACAACCAAGAGACAGATTGCATTGAAATGAACATTCCTGAATGAGTGACAGTAATAAAACCATTCTGATTAAGCATATTTCATCCTGTGTAACGTCTGTAACTAATCACATTGATTTTAGGGTCAAATATCAGCAAACATGGCATATATATAGATGTTTACAGATGTTCTCCTTGATCATATGAGGTTATCAAAGAACACTTTCTGAACACTGGTGGACTGTCACCAGAAGGGGTTTGGAAAGTGTTGAACCAACATATTCACACACAATATCACACTTCCTGGAATTAGTAATAAACTAATAAACTCTTACTGCTCAGATAAATAGCTTTTTATATCCCATTTTCCCAGGCGTCTAATACTTATGCAAAGTGCTATCTACAATATTATAGCATTATATAACAAGCAATTAAATGTAGTTATAAAAACTACTGCACAGTGGCGTTATTGTACCCAATCAAGATGAAGAAAGAGTGTATTGAAGGCTTTTGGAGTCAGGTTCATACCCTCAGGACATCTCTCATTCTCTCTCTCTCTCTCTTTCTTGTTCTCTCAGTATAGACTCAGAAGTTGCACTGGATTCTGTTACAGCAGCGTAGACTTAATCACACAAACTACTCTTCATACACACGTCACTCTTTCACACAGATTTCAAAAGATATTCTCAATAAAAAATATTCAATAAAAAATAATAATAATTTAAAAAAACGGGTTCCATTCACCAACACTGGAGATGAATTGGCGCAGGTAGGTTTCTCTACAATCTGCCATTTCAGATCTAACTAATTTTTACATACACAGCACATTCACCAGTGTTAAATCAACACTAATGGAGATTAATTAACACTGTTAGTGTAATCATTTAACACTCTCTAATAGTGTTGATTTAACACTGGTGAATTTCCTGGGTAGAAATTACATTTTTTAAAACTAACTTGAGTTTTATTATAGTATCAGGACATGTATACACACAAACATAGAGAGAGAGAGAGAGAGAGAGAGAGAGAGAGAGAGAGAGAGAGAGAGAGAGAGAGAGAAAGAAAGAGAGAGAGAGAGAGAGACCGTTTGTGTTCTGAGTGAGAGAGGAGACGAGAGCAGAGAGAGGAGTGGTGTTAGAGTTTAGTTCGCACCTGTCTCAGGTAGCTGGTTCTCACACCAGTTACGATCCAAACTGAAATAGCAGAAAGAACGACAGAACAGAAAAGAAGGAGAGTGAGAGAGGAAGAGTTCTTTTCTGCTATTTCAGTTTGATCTAACTGGTGTGAGAACCAGCTACCTGAGACAGGTGCACTAAACTCTAACACCACTCTCTCTCTCTCTCTCTCTCTCTCTCTCTCTCTCTCTCTCTCTCTCTCTCTCTCTCCCGGTAAGTTACCCTTTCCCCCACTGAATGGGTGCCTGTGTGTTTGATCTGATACGGCTGAGTGTTGATAACAAAGACTGATTCAAATGTGGCTGTTTGGAGGCATTCAAATGAACCAACAGTAAATTTCTTTCTGGTTCCTTATGACTCTCTCTCTCTCTCTCTCTCTCTCTCTCTCTCTCTCTCTCTCTCTCTCTCTCTCTCTCGTAAAATCAGTAACATATTTATACCAGTGGTCAGTGTGAATACATAAAAGCTTTCAGTGGTGAATGTTAAATTCTTTGTTTTACACTCAGAATGTAAACAAAGACGAAATACACAGTGGTCAACAGAAAAGTCAATGAGATTTACACTGGCTGTTGATGAAATGAATAAATAATGAATGCTGAATCAATAAAGACGATCTTTTCAATGGTCAGTGGTGAAAGGAATAACAGATGTACAGTGGTCAAGGGGGAATTTAATAAAGTTTATGCTCAGACTCACCCAGACCCATTTTTAGTGCACTAGAGGTATGAACAGTCCAGATTCACGGCCTGTTTGACCCTCTTCTTCTTGTTTTTCCTCAGCATGGCCTTCCCGGAGTTACTGGATGCTCTAATCGCACTAAACTAAATCACACACCAAACTAAATTACAGGTCCTTTGTCAATAAGCTGAAATGCTCAAACTCCTCCTGACCACTCCATAATGTCAGTAAGAAGCTGCTGATTATTATGAGAAAAGCTAAGCTACAGTCTGCTGTCTAAAGCACCACAGCAGTTCTGTGGACGAGCCTCGATTTTCTGGTGTTTCTCTGGAAATCTGGTTTTGTACTTAGCTCTAGGTCAGCCAGGCACACACACACACACACATACACATACACACACGCATCCAGCAGGGTCCCACAGGAAGCAAAAGCTAAAATCCTAAAATAACGCATGTTGTATCTGTTGTCTCCTGCACACACTTTCCAAAACACACAAGTTGCATCTTTGATGTTTAAAGGGGTTATTTAGACATTGGTTGGAAAATGTACATTTATAGAAAGATGGATAACATTAAGGGTTGATTACAATGTCTGAAAGCCACCAGAAAACATGTCTACTATTAGACTGGCTGCTTGGAAACAACCACACACTGAAACACTACGCAGCAGTTGAGGCTATATGTGCACAACTGAACGCCTGTGTCCACCTTAAGTGCACAAAATGTGTCTACATACCTTTGGACACATAGCGCATGTACATGCTCGAGTCCGGTTCTAAAAATGGATACAAGGCAGCGTGTACCCAATGACCTTTCGTATTTCATTAGAGGTATAGAGAGAGGGATGTGCCAAAAATGAATATCACATTCCCACAAAACCCATGTGGATACATTGACTGTATTAGTTACATCATAGTATGTAAATCTTATTAATAGAACCCATCTCTCTCTCTCTCTCTCTCTCTCTCTCTCTCTCTCTCTCTCTGTCTCTCTCTCTCACACACACACACACGCACACACAATACACATCACAAAATACATAAACAATGTGAAAACTAAGCATACATATATGTATTTGTGTATACTGACTGAATGGCAATGCCTAATTAGAACTGATATTATTAATATAACATATTCTGAGTGCTATCGGTGACCACTAGTGTGGCTACAAAGCTGACACAATCATGGGGGAAAATTTACTGAATCTAAGGATATGTCCACTTCTTATGGCCATAATGTCCAGCAAATGTAGCCAGAACAATCCTGTATAAACATTCAGCATCTTAAATAAATCAACCCAAATTAATATTATGACTGACATAAGAACATACAACATACAAGAACATAAATGTGTGCTAGAACATACAGTGCATAAATAAGCTTAAGCTTTTAAGATAATACTTAATATTGCTCCACGTGTATTTATGGATGGAGCTGTGGTTTAAGATTACACAACACCAGACTGGGTGAAGACAGACGGACAGACAGAAAGAAAAATATATTGTCTTCATGACACACATGGACACAGTCCTTACCAACATTCTGAGTGACACTGTTGAGTCTGTGCAGCAGCTCTTGCACAGCGTCCCTCTCCATCTTCACCCACACCATCGCCATCCTCCAGACAGAGAGAGATGGAGAGCAAGGTAGAAGTGAAGAGTGAAGATGATGCAGTTAGACGTGTCCACAGGGGAAGGAGAGAGGGAGAGAGGGGGGGGAGAGAGAGAGAGAGAGAGAGAGAGAGAGAGAGAGAGAGAGAGAGACAGAGAGAGAGAGAGAGAGAGAGAGAGAGAGAGAGAGAGAGAGAGAGAGATGTGGGGGAGCTCACCCTATATGCGTTTAACTAGAATACACGCGCATGTGCACATGAGCTGTACTTTGGCGACACCTACAGTACAGTACTGCTACTGCCTTAATGAGTAATAAGGCAATAATCTGTATAATATATAATATCTAAAATCAGGAGAATCATATTTATAGCGTTTAGATCCTGACTTTATCCATGTATATTACATTTATATTATATATTGTATATTATATTATTTTATTATTATATTATAATATATGTATATTATATTTTATATAGTCCAATACAAAATGATAATAATTGTGGATAAAATGTACAAAAGTTTTTTTGTTTTGTTTTGTTCTGAATATTACGCCGTTATTCTTGGATTATTCAACATATTACCAACGTTTTATGTTTTAACCGTCTATATAGGCGTTTCCATGGTGACCAGCTACTCTCAGCAGTTTGACTACATTTCCCATGATGCTTCAGCACGGGATCTCGCGGGCTCCCTGTTGTTATGGCGGTTTGTTTGGAGCTGAAGAGGGACAAACTTTAAATATCCGAGCTTCCACCTCATTTTAAACACGGTTCAACAAAAAAAGAGGTAGGATAAACAATTCCATGTCGATATATAATTATTACACAGCGCCTTTGACATACAAAAGCAGTTTGTCTTAGTTCTGAGAGCGATTTTTCAGAGTTTATTCGAGTCTCTTATTCAGCTGCTTCTTATTCGAATGCGTTCCACCTTAAACAGCGCAGCAGTTATGGTACATTCAGCCAAGAAACGGGAGTTGTGTCGGTAGCGTCATTGTTTACTTGACCTGCATAGTATTTTACGTTTTATTTATTAGTATTAACATTAACTAGAGTGTATAATTATTGAAACTTCTCAGAGGTTATCATTTTTGTTCATTAGCTTAAACTTCACAATGTAATATTGCATTGGCTTAATACATTAATGTCATAATAGCATCATGTTAATATTGTAATGACAAATATACAATATTAATGTTAGTTATGAAACCAAGTTACATACTGATCCACTGTCTTTACAGCTTTAAATAAATAACTTTGCAAATTGCAATATAAACAGCCTAACCCAGCCTCTGCATACCTGTTTGTTTTAAATAATGTAGCTGAATAAAATAAAGGTACACAAGACATTGACCACAAAATCACAAACACATTTTTATAGAAATAAAAAAAAAACTAATAAATATAGAAAAATTATAATAATCTTTATTCATTGTTATATTGTTTTAATCTTTCAGGTTCCGGCGTGTGCCACAGTCATGTCATCTCCAGCTGGACCTCAGCCCTCTCAGTCTCAGTCCCTTACACAATCTCTGCCTCAGTCTCAGTTTCTGTCACGTTGGATGGCAAACAACTCCAGAGCAGGGGTCTTTCTGAGCAGCTCTCCAGCAACAGCCAGTTCTGTTCTCAGCAGCTGCTCCTCTGTAGCCCAGTCACACTCTGTGGATGACTCTTTCTGCTCTCAGTTCGCCCCTCTGCCCATGTCCCCCAGCAGCAGCCTGGACTCAGTTGTGCCTGAAGGTTCTGAGAGACGATCAGAGATCCAACCTTCGAACAGTGAACTGGACACTGTCCACAATGTTCTGAGAAAAGTGCAAGGCCTTCCACTGATGGCCAAGCTCGAACAGGTAAATACAGGAGTGTTACAATATTGTCACTTGTATATTGGTAATATTTTATGTAATAGTAATATGTTGTGTACATAGCGTGTATGTTTACAATAGCTTACAGCATTTAAATTTATAGGTTTCAGTTCCACCCATGTGGTTTTTAATACTGATTACAGTCGTATGAATTGATTAAGCACATTACATGATTGAGACGGAACTGCTTAATCCCCTTAATGTCACACATTACTGATAATTATTTTGAATGTTGCGCGGCACGGTGGTGCAGCAGGTAGTGTCACAGTCACACAGCTCCGGGTGACTGTCTGTGAGGAGTTGGTGTGTTCTCCCTGTGTCTGTGTGGGTTTCCTCCGGGTGCTCCGGTTTCCTCCCACAGTCCAAAAACACACGTTGGTAGGTGGATTGGCGACTCAAAAGTGTCCGTAGGTGTGTGTGAATGTGTGAGCGTGTGTGTTGCCTTGTGAAGAACTGGCGCCCCCTCCAGGGTGTATTCCCACCTTGCGCCCAATGATTCCAGGTAGGCTCTGGACCCACCGTGACCTGGAATTGGATAAGCGCTTACAGATAATGGATGGATTTTGAATATTGACAAACTACTATGAACAAAGGGTAATGTATTTTTTTATTAATTTATTTTTAGCTGAAGCAGCTGCAGCAGCGCATGCAGGAGCAATTAAAGGCCCATCAGCTGGAGCAGTTGCAAAAGCTACAAAATGAACAAAGCCTTTTGGGGATGGTAAAAAATGGCACAGGTAACACCTTGCACCAAAGGATTACATTTTTAATTTTCTCATCTGACACCACTTAATTTGTTTCACTTCAAAATGCAAAACCAATATTTTATTCCAAAAAAGGGGTAATGCCCAAATCTATTACCCCTATTTTTTTTACTTTGGAATTTTTTTTATGCACCATGTTTTACTTTTGAGTAGAGGCCTCTTTGCAAACATTTTGTGCTGTTTCATATTCAGCAGAATACAGCCAAGAAAAAGAGGCACAACGAAGAAGTCCCAGTGTGTTACAGTCGCCCCAGACAATGGCTACGTACTCAAATACCCAAAATAATGTCCCATGGGCCCAGCACACAAAACAGCAAGAAGTGATGAGCGGACTTGGTAAATTTCAGAAGAATTTTTTAAGCCAAGAAATTAGGAACGGTGCTCCAGTGCTCAAAACATTCATTCTTCCCATAACTTAATTTTGGAGGGTTTTATACCGTTCTAGTTTATATGTGGTACTGGGTATGCTGACTTCAGGCAGTGTTCTCCATACTATACTGTTACCTCAGAAAAGTGTACTCCTATCTAGTAGAGGTGGGCAATACCGGGAGTTTTGGTATCGATCCGATACCAAGTAAATACAGGGCCAGTATCAGGGCCGATATTGATACCGATAGCGATACCGGAAGTCTTCGCCATATGCAGCTGTAGAAGCAAAAGACGGGTGCTCCTCCCAAGTTGACGAACCAGGGAGGTAGGGGGGCTGCTACTCGCAACTTCACGAAGGGGGTGGGGGCACGTCTCCTCGCAACGTGATTACGCGGGGGGAGGGTGCTCTGTACTGCCTCGCACACAGACTTTAGTGGCAGAGCGGTGGGAGAGAAAAAAGGCTTGAGTACCGATCTGTTTCCACGAGTATTGATTAATACCAATACCAGCGTTGGTATCGATATTTGGATCGATTCGCCCACCTCTACTATCTAGTCATTACTGCACTTTATCATTTCACTTATTCTTATCACTCTAAATATTGTGGTTCAGGAAAATATGGAATTAAAATTGAAAAGATGTTACCCGACAGATTCAAGCATGTGGGATCATGCTTCAGGTGGGGAGCCATCAGATATTGTACATGAAGGTGAAGAGGATGCTAAACATGATGAGGAATCACTGCAGTCCATTGCTGAGGATGAAAGCATGTACAGACAAGAGATCAAAACAGAGCCAATAGACAGGTATATGTCATCAATGTGAAACAGCATGGTTCTAGTGTTACTCTATAGTTTTTACACAACTTTTTTTTTTGTCTATAGACCCATCAGATCAGCTGCCAGTGGGAAGACGTTTGAAGAGATGTTGGAAGAACAATTGAAGCTGGAGAATGAGAAGTCAAATAAGGTGTTTGTTTGCTCTGCATAATATGAATTATTTTCAGGTCTTATTTTAATGTTGTTTTATGGGTAGGCCTGGCAAGTACAATATCCAAACTTGTCTAAGTTTTATTTATTAAATTGTTATATTATGTATTCCCTGCAGAGTGCTCCTGCTGATAAAGTGAAAGTGAAGAGGCCATTCCTGAGGCGTGGTGAGGGCTTGTCCAGATTCACAAGAGGAAAAGCAGCTCCTTCAAGCACCAAACCCACTCCCTGCCTGGACCCTCCAAAACCCCAGGGTCCATGTATTAGACCCCCCCAGCAAAGCTTAGAGCAGAAAAGACCTCCTAAATCAACAAGCTCAACGAATGTTGTGATTCAGCGAAAGACTGCTGTTCTGAACAAAGAGAATGTTACTCAGAACAAAGCTTTAGTACCAGCCACCAAGGGTCAGGCAGCTGCAAAAGCTCATGTTCTTGGAGCCCACCAGGGTCAGAACATGAGCTCTGGTGCTATCCAACATCTTAGCAAGAGCGAGAAGAAGCCTGCTGCTCAGCAGAAGAACATCTGTGATGCCATGGTTCACGTCAGTAAAGGAAAATTGTTGGGACGTCCTCCGGACAACGTGGATGCCAACGTGCAGGTTGCAGAGAATTCGTTTGAGGTGTGGGAAAAAGAACAACAGCGTGAATGTGTAGAGCTTGGGGAGTTTGAGCTTCTGGAGAGAGCTGCAGATGAGCTGTCATTCTCCAGCAACTCCTCCTTCATTTGCGCTCTTCTTAGGAAAGATGTCAGACGTTTGTCCTCCACTCCAATCAAATCGGCTCAAGAGTCCAAACAGCCTGGCTTTCGACAAGACAGTTCTAAAATCCCAGTGCAGCCAAGTGTACCAGACCTTCCCGTAGACGATATGAGGACTGATGATGAAGATAAAATAATTGAAGTTTCAGATGCTTCGTTTTGTAGCAGTACAGAGATGCCCCAAACTGATTTTGGACCAAGTCAGCCTTTCAGCCACTGCTTCCAGGTATCCCAAGTTCCTCCCTACAATAAACACTCCTACCAGGACAAAGAGGAATCTGCTAGTGCAGAGGAGGAAGAGATTGGAGATTCTACTCTAGTGGGCATCCAAAATCATGTCGATTTTGATGACGATGACACCTGGAATGAGCCTGATGATTCAAACTGCGTTTCCTCCAATGTGGATAATCCAATAGGCAGGACACTGAAAAGAAAGGTTGCCATTTCAAAGGGGATGGATCATGACTCTTCTGCTGTCAGCTCATTGGATCATGAGACAGAGCCCCCACCCACGTGCCAACTGGTAGCCAAGCTGTTCCCAGCACTCAAGCCGAAACCCTGCCCTCTACCTCCACCACCAGCAGTACAGGACACGCACAGCGAACAAGGGGCAGGTAATTGGAGCAGTATTTATATTAGAATTTAAGGTTTTGGTCAAAGAAATTTGACATTATTACATCATAAGCTTTCAATTTTAAAAATTTGTATATACAGTAAAAGGAATTTGAATTTTTGCCCATTCCACATTTGGACCTAAGCCAAAATGCCCCTTTTAAATGAGGTCCTAACCTAATCATTACATCTGTAAGAATATACAAAAAGAGTAATGTTATATCACAACAAGATTGATTAACATTGGTTAAAATTCCTCTATAATGAATGAATACTCCAGCCCAGTCTAGGTTGCTCCGTGAGCGTTTGGTGGAGTTGGAGACTGAGATTGAACGATTCAAGAAGGAAAATGCAACGCTGAGTCGGCTCAGGCAGGAGAACCAGGAGGTCAAGGAGAACCTGCAGTATGTAAATCAACTATTGTGCAATAACTCTGTTGGTCAGATTAGCTTGGTGAAACTGATACATATTTGCCCCTTCAAGGAATACTATGTAATAATTTTACCTTAAAATTACAGCTTTAAAATCATTGTGATGCTTCAGTGAGCTGCAATTGGGAGAATAGAGCTTCTGTCATTGCTTTCTCCAGGCTCAGCACTCAGCAGAAAAGTACATAGTGCAGCAGAAACTGCACTATGTAATTTTTGAAGGAGGTTAGATAATCTCCTTTAAAGGACAACTAGGTAAGATTTAGTTTTTTTGCTCCAGGGGCTCCCCAGTGTAATTCATTCTTACAGCACTGTATTGAAATCAGTGGACAGGGGTAGGGAGGGGAGTTTTCATGTCTTACTCAAATTCACATGCAGTTTCCGCAGTGCTGAACTTGGAGTAGGAATGAATCATTAAAATAATTTTGAAGCTCTAATTTTAAGGTAAAAATATTATGTATCGTCCCATTAAATCAAAGGTAGACAATTAGCAAAAACGTATTTGACGTGTAAGGGTAAATACATTAATTTTGCATGATTCTATTGTAGCTACATTAGCTAACTGTCCTTTTATAAAAATGTGGACATTGCTTTGTTCTGTAGGAAGGAGAAGGCAGAGTTCCAGCAGAAGATGGCAGATGAGCTCGCCAAATGGGAGGAGTTTAAGCGTGAAGAAAATCGGAAGCTGCAGCGCGACAAGAAGTTGTTTGAGAAACATGCGGCAGCTCTCAAAGCAAGACCAGATAAACAAGAACGAGATGAGATTCAGGTTTCACTCTTCCCTCTCTTTGTTCTTTAAAAGGGGTTTTGATTGATAACACTAGAGACTGATATGCAAGATTTTACTGCCTGCCGTACTTGGATTAGTTGGCTATTGGGATGGATAACCCGTGCTGCAGCAGATAGGCTATGTTTACTAGACTTTATGACATTACTTGTTTACATATATCCACATAAACATTAGTAAGGTCAGATACAGGTTTTAGACACTGCAGGTTTTAGAATGCAGTGTCACTGCTGTAAAGCCTTTATACCCCTCTTGCTGACATTTGGTACTGGGCATTATCACTAATGCATGACTGCTCCAGAGTGCCTCATTCCATTAGCAGTGCTTTTTCTTGGGGTGTATCTGCATACTTGTGTTCATTTTGTGTACCCAATATATACACATGACTTAAATCCATTTTATTGTTGTTTCTCAGTCTCTAAAGCAGCAACTGAATGCCTTACATGAGGATTTAAGAAAACGCGAGGCTCGCTGGACCAGCTCTCACCACCGCCTTCGGCAGCAAGTAGACTCCCTCAGTGCAGAGAACACGGCTCTCAGAGACCAGGTCCGAATGATGGAAAAACTTCGCCTCACCGCTTGGAAAAATGCTGAGAATGAACGGGGGAGGTCAAGTGTCTCTGGCAGCACCGCAGCTCAGACCAGGACAAAATCCAAGGTACTAGAGACAAGTGCTGTTCAAACCTGTGATTTCTTTACGTGACAAAGCCAAAGACTCAACTAATTTTTGTGCATTTCTAGAGTCCTTCCTGCAGCGTTAAGAGCAGCAGTGGTAATAAAAGGGAAAGCCCAGAGCTTCAAAATCCTCCCAAAGCTGCAAGCTGTTCTTCTGGTGCACGTTCTGCTGGTTTGTATTTGGACAGTGTTTGTATCTACAGTGGTGTGAAATTGTCTTTTGGACATACATTCAGTAAACCAACAGCTCATACAAATATAATTTTCTTGGGGATTATCATGCTTCAGTATGTTTCCACATTCAGAGTAAAGTTTTATGAAGGATTTTATGATTGTAACATGATTGTGTGTAATTTACCACATTCTGTTCCAGCTTGTAACTCAAAACTTAAGAACACACAGAACCAAAAGGAATCCAGTCCAGTGGCTGATCCCATCTCTGACGGACGAATTGTGCCTGAGGGGAGGAGCTATGAACCTCAGTCAATCTCAGAATCATTTTCAGTGAGTAAATACAGAAGAGAGTATGATTCAGGAGATATGGGTATTTTAAACATTTTTTTTTTTTGTATTGTTTGTCCCTAAAAAATAATGTTTATTAACTAATATTTTGAAGTGTAAAAGCCTGTCTGACTTTTTCTGGCAAACTATCCATACAGCGCAGAAAACAGCAGGCTCTAATTTGAAACATTTACACAGCATGGCAGTCCGTCAGCTTCAGACGCTGTGTGAAAGATGGCATTAATATGATGAGCAGTTTTTCCATCTGTAAAAACAAGACTGCAAGAATAGGCACTAAGGTGTAGTGTACTAGCCAAACTTCTATCTGGATGTTATTTAAATGCTAGGTAACATTTTATCATATTTAAAATGTCAGACAAATGACTGGTTACCATTCTTATCAATCAAAACAGTACAATTTTCCATATTACTCCTTTTAAAGCTACAATTTTCTAAATTCTTCAACAATTTAAAAAAATTAAAAAAACAGGACCTTAGATTTATTTTTGTGTGATTTTTACACAGGAAGAGGACAGTCTGAGTGCAACTGAAGGGCAATCAGCGATTGAACATGAGATCACACACACGGAGGGCAAGGTGAAATTAAAAACTATTAAAATTACAATAGTCTCCTTATTATGGCACAAAATGACCAAAATGTTCACACCCCTCCCAGATTGAGAGGGTACTTCCTGATGGAGGGCGACTGATTGTTTTCCCAAATGGGACGAGGAAAGAGCTCTCTGCAGATGGACTGTCAATTAAAATCACTTTTTTCAATGGAGACATCAAGCACATCATGCCGGATCAAAGAGTGGTGAGAGGACTTTAATGAAAGCACCTATTAGTTTATGTTGCTGTACAAAAGCAACCACTGTACAATGTTTCTCCTTTATCTGTTAGATTTATTACTATGCTGGGGCTCAGACCACACACACCACTTATCCTGATGGTATGGAGGTGCTCCAGTTCCCGAACAACCAAATTGGTAAGTCCTCGTTTCTTTCAGAAACAGCCGCTCCAAAATAAAGTCCATGGTTTTACATCTTGCTGGTTCTGCATTTCAGAAAAACACTTTCCCGATGGTAGAAAGGAGATCACCTTTCCTGATCAGACCGTTAAGAACCTCTACCCAGATGGGAGAGAGGAGAGCGTTTTGGCAGACGGCACAATAATACAGCAGAATCCGTAAGTAGTCTGTTATTCAAGCTGAAGGAAACTGACCAATAATGAATGCAGCCATGACTTTGAATACATTAATTTATATGACGCAGGTTGTTTTATAACTGGTTTTTGTTGGATTAGTTAAAGAAATAAAATGTGTCATGTCTCAGGAATAGGGCTATAAACATTAACCAGACAAAGCATTTCATGGTCTTTCTCAGGGATGGCAGTAAGGAGATCCAGTTTAACACAGGTCAGCGAGAGCTCCACACCGCAGAGTTCAAAAGACGAGAATATCCAGACGGCACAGTCAAAACAGTTTACTCAGACGGGCGACAAGAAACTCGCTATCCCAGTGGCCGAGTGCGGCTCAAGGATCCTCAAGGAAATGTTGTTCTGGACAGCAAGGCCTGACACAATGTGGATCTTTTTAGGCAAGTGTAGAGGAAAGGACAACCAATGGTGTGTATGTGCTTTGAATGTGTTTTTCTGTCTGTTATTTATTTGGCATGTACAGTTTTGTAAAAACAAATAAATATTGTGATGTGGTGTGAACATTAAAACTGGAGTCTGAATTTGAAGAGCAGGTCTTTACTTCTCCAATCATACAGACAGGTGAACGAACTCTGAACAGAGGAACAGTAGTTGTATAAAAAAAAATACTGCCCAGGACAAGTTAAAAAAAATTATATACACATGAACGTATAACTTAAAATATCAATGTTTTCACACAATAACACAAAGAGATCGTCCTGACAGCTACTCGTATAACCAACAGTAGAACCTGTGAAGTATAGAAAAGTGGGAGTTAGTTTTGCAATTTTTAAAAGCCTCTGCATCCATAAAGAGAAAAAAAAAACTGCAATATAGTGCAATAATACTTCTGAGTTCTAAATCAGTTATCTTCTTCCTTGCTTGCCCTGTACGTTTTAGTTTCTCAAAGACACGAGACAACTACTGGGCTTCAGTAACAAGCTTTCCTCTAGATTGTGTGAATAAGAGCAGAGAAAACAGCGTGGTGCTACTTTAAGACCAGGAGTGACTACAAATGATGCATCAATACACAAAGCTGCATATTCACTTACTTTTATTCCTTCTTTAATCATTCATAGTCAGCGAGGCCTTTCTCCACTAGAGGCACGTGCACCAAGGTTCCATCTGCATTGTGGAGGACCACTGTGATGTGTGGCTCAATAGCCTGAAAATAATTAAGCATTGCTCAGACAGGATTAATGACGTTAATGACAGAACTAGAGCTGAGTGAACCCTCTAGCTGTTAATTTCAAAATTAGGGATTGACAGTTACTTTGATTAAGAAATAAATTATTACATTTTTACTTCAAAAAGTAGATCTTTTAGTATTTGGCTTAGTAATATATGGTATTTTTGCTCCTGTGTTATTCACTTTTATGCCACTGTTTTGAAAGGAGTCAAGGAGGAGGGAGAGGGGTGGGTGGTTTCCAGCCCTCATCCAAAAGTTATACAGTGCAGTGCTAAGCCCAGAGCAGCAACAACAGAGGATCCTTTCTCCCTATTACAGGTCAGTGGAGCAACAAAATGATTGTGAAGCTGTTAAAGTAAAAATAGTGGCTAGTGTTTCTTTAAAATATTTATTGCTACCACTTCTGCAGGACCCTCTACATAGCAATAATATGTCCGTTATCTGCTACCACTTTGAAATCATCAACATTAATGATGGGTGACATTGTATAGTTTTCTCTGGGCACTGAGTGCTAGAGGCCTACCGTAACCACAGCTCTGAGGGTGCCATGTAACAAGTCGATCATCTCCAACATGGACTTCATGCTCCACTCCGGTCGGTAGGAAATGCGCTCCATTTCCCCACAGACACGTGGGGGCTTGAAACCAGCCAACTGAACACACACAGCCTCACAAGGAAAACGAAGGAGCGACGGTGGGAGACGACGTAATCTGATATAAATGAGCGCACATATAAACTATACATACAACTGTCTAATCCAGGAAATAAAATTCTTAGGATGCAACAAGGATAAGCATGAGATGTTTAACAGTCTCAGACTTGTACAGGTGGGTAAATAAAACATTATGACATGCAATGCCATATTTCAAACTGAAATATATAAAATGCACCACCAAAAAAACAGTACAAAGATTATAAATATATTTTTGTTTGAGGGTTTTGTTATGGTTCTCTTGACCTTCCAGATAACTCAACAAATACTCTGCAGGGACCTTTACATTTTTCTGCACACTGCTTCTCTGTATGTGTGTGTAAATATGCTGCATGAGAGCTTACTTGCATGGTGGCAGAATGTCGTCTGAGCCAAAGTCTACGTGCCTCACAAGAATCTTGAGAGAAGGGCTGAGATTGGAAAAACCTAGCAGCTTTGCACGGTAATATTTACCATCGCTGTACTCAGCCAAACATGGACCCTCTACAGACAGACCGACAAAAAAACATCACTAGTAAACCTTTATGCACTGCTGGAACTCTTCGTATCTTAAAAACGTGACTGCAATAAAGTTACATAATCATCACTGTTAAATAAAAACATGCATATTTGAGAAGCTATTTGAGACCTTAATGGCCCCCAAGTTCTTTTGTGAAGAAACTACAGCCTGTTAAATGTCACAAGCTTTGCGTCTCAAAATATATTCTCAGTGCTCTGTCGCTACTAAGCACATTCAAGCATTTCAAAAGTGTTTAAACCTGAACATCTACATTTGCTGTGTATTAATGGCAGTGAGGGTACCGATAGGAAAGTCTGTCAGCTGGGGCAGAGTGTCTATATCTGCATTCGCTTGTTTTAAGGCTTCTTCAAGAGTCTCGTGCTCACTCGCTGGTGCATCCACCAAACACAGGAATACCTGTCCAAAACAGGATTTGGAGATATTATAACTGAATGCAAATTTTGCACACAAGCACACTCAAAGGATATGTCTGTCTCACCTCATTAGGGGTACGAATGTGCTTGATTCTGACATGGAAATGTTTCCCTTTATCCGGAAGTTTAGGGTTGGTGTACACACCTAAAATGGTGTGGGGCTCCTCCAGGCCCTGGCAAAAGAACATGGAAGTTCAGAAGTGTAAATATTCAAGGCTTACAACACAGATCGCACAGACTGAGAAATGTATAGCAGTTTTACCTCTGTGTTTAAGTCCCAGTCATCCAAATCAGGCACGGGAGGTTTCACTATGTAATCCTGTCATGCATAAACGAAAGTACATACATATATTATATAGTTTTAGTAAACTAACTGTCTCTATAATAGATAGCAGGCTAAAATAATGCCATATCCAGTGTCCAACCTCAAAGCTGCCAATGGGTGGGTCGATGGTGGCATGCTGATGGTGCACCATGATTCTGCTCAATGCCATCCCATCCAAAATAATCTCCACAGTAACCAAGCCTTGAGGATTGTCTGGCAATTCCTTAGAGACATAAAGGATACAACGTATTAAGATCAGAGTCTTTACTTACCACAGGTCACGGATTGGGGACAAACTTGTTTGTAATCATAACTCATTAGTAAGAAAATCATAACCACGACGCCCGCAGTGGGCAAGTGAGTATGTGATACTTTACCATGACTTGAACACCAACTGAGCGGCTAAGCAGAAGCTCTTTCATGAGTGCCACTGCATCCCACTGCCATGAACTGCCAACCTACAGTCATTTAAACACAGTAAAGGCGGTGGTTTATTAGGAACTGTCTTTCTATTCTGTGCATTTCAAATTCTGCAGTGACATGTACTCACGGGAACGACACCGTTTAACTGACAGGGCACACACAGCTGAGGAACATTCTCACACAGCACCACTGGATACACATGGCACACAGGAATGTTCTCCACTATTCCTTGATCCACATATTGCACCTGTAACACATATTACAAAGGTTACAGTCTCACTGACTAAATTAGACACAGAAATTAACCCCAGTTTCAATAAATATTTAATTAAATCCATAAGAAAATCTTTTTTTAGGAATAGTTTGTTTAATTATGACGAACCTTCACATGACCGCCGATGACTTCCTGGACCTGCCCACGATACCAGAGCATATCTGAGCCCATGACGGCACAGCCCAGCACACCTTTCCAGTTGTAGTGCTTCTGCCGGGGCAGGGTCTTAATGTGCTGCTGCAGGCAGTCTTTCAAACGTTCAAACTCACACTCTGCTCAAACCCACAGATACACATTATATAGGGGACAAAACGTCAGTTGGTTTCTTACCGTAAATTACAAAATTTGCACATATTTAACTTAATTAACAACACATCTGAGAGTCACTTTAGACAACAGTGCTGTGCTAAGATGTGGCCTTTTAAAAGTGTCAATAAAAAGAAACAGACATTGCAAGTCTTTGCCTTCCTGACATGCCTGGAACAAAACTAAACACTTGCTGTCTACAGAGGCTCACGCTGTACACAAAACAATTTAAAACGTATTAAATCTATTTGACCATAATGAAGAGATACTATGGGGAAGTATTTCCAAAAAAGATTTGAGAGACTAGTAGTAGGTTAAGGCCACTTTTTTGTGTTTGATAGCAAGCTGTTCTCTTACGCACCTGCCTGCGGGGTCATGGCATAGATGACTCCGTTATCAGAGATGGCAGAGATACTCATGCGTGTGTGTCCGCAGGGGGGCAGCTCTGGGGGAAGATAGGCCTGAGTCTTCACTCTCTCTGGTGGCGGGGTAGTGCGGGGAGCAGGTTTAGGACGGGAGGAACATGAGGGGATCTGCGTTTCATTCTTCAAACCGCTCTCCTCCAGGGCCAGCACACACTCATCCTGCACCGGCAGAGCCTCCTGTGACACTGGTTCAGGTTCTTCACGCACAGCAGGGGACGGTTTAGGTGTAGGAGGAACTCTGAAATGCATATTGGATGTTTTAATAATCAGATCTTGTTTATTGTCCGGCATGATTGCAAGTATTTAAGTAGTGTGACTGTATGATCAGAAACTGTCGCACCTGACACTTCTCTCTCTCAGAGCGAGTCCTTCACTGATAAGGAAGTCTGCGAGGCTGACTTCTTTGCCTGATCGGTTGGAACAGTAAAGAGACACTGGCACTGGACTAACAGAGGAATCCTGCAGGGATCACACACACACACCAATGTTTGATAGGAAAGAGCTCACATCTTTTTATAAAGTACTCAATTACACACACCTTAACTGTCATTATGGCCGTGGCTCCAGTGAGGTAGAAGGAGATAAAATCACAAGCTGTAGCCGTCCAGGTGGAGCGACCTCCAGCTGGTCTGAGGGATATCAACATTCAAGCAGAATATTATGAACGTCGAAGAAAAACAGGACAAAGACTGCCAAACCCACTCTATAACTATAGCGTACCAATCGAATACCACTCGTTTAAGAGCAATGTAAATTATAAGCGGTTCTCAAGTTTATACCATATATTATATTGTGCATAACTTTTTGTTTTACCTTATGTCACTGAGGCAACACTCTAATAACAAGCTGCCAACCAGCTCTGGGAGGAGAGGCCTCAGGCTATTGATGTGGAGTTTGACTGTGTTACCAAAATCACAACGCAGCACCTGTGGACAGCAAGCATTTAGCATAGCAACTTACTCTGGTTTTACATTCATTCATTCATCATCTGTAACCGCTTATCCAGTTCAGGGTCACAGTGGGTCCAGAGCCTACCTGGAATCATTGGGTGCAAGGCAGGATTACACCATGGAGGGGGCGCCAGTCTTTCACAGGGCAACACACACACACACATCCCTAGACACTTTTTGAGTCGTCAATCCACCTACCAACGTGTGTTTTTGGACTGTGGGAGGAAACCGGAGCACCTGGAGGAAACCCACACGGAGAACACACCAACTCCTCACAGTCAGTCACCCGGAGCGGGAATCGAACCCACAACCTCCAGGCCCCTGGAGCTGTGTGACTGCGACACTACCTGCTACGCCACCGTGCCGCACTCTGGTTTTACAATCAACTATTATATAATTTTATAAATAACAAAATAATAATACCTCTGAAACATTGCTAGAGGACATGCTGCAGACTCGCCCTCTTTCCCAAACTCCATTCACATTGGCAGCGCAGTGCATGTCCACTTTCCAGTCAACATCCTGCATATCAGACTTTGAATATTCTCTTTTCAGCAAGTCGTGAATCCTAAAAAGGACGACAGTAAATAGTTATGACCAGTGATGACCTCAGACACCTGACAACACACTATTAGTGCAGCTCTGAGGCAGTAAGAAAAGAAACATTTATTATTTATGTGGACTGACGAATTAAGGCTTTCATCTTCAAATGTCCATCATTGTTGTCAGTACCTCTTTAGCTGGGCATCAAACTGCAATAACTGAACACAGATGAATCCAGGTGAAGTCACATGGGTGACTCTCACTCTCAGGTCTTTAAGGCAGGCGGGTAGAGTCAAATCGAGCTGAAGTTCTGAGGTTTCATCAACAGGAGGCATGGGCTCAGCTGAATGAAGCATGGGCTTCTCCTCATTGAGTGGAGGGTCCCACACTGCGGCCTCCAGAGGGGGTGGTTCGTTCAGTGGTGCTCTGGGACCACAAAAGGACAATTGAGTATGAGATGTTCTAACACTAATGGGTATAAAAGGTAGCATTAGGCACATACTGCTTGCTTAAAGATGCCAGCCCTTTTTTGACCAGGATCTCTCCAATGCTGACTGGAAGCTCAGTAAAATTTTGACTGACCTCGTACAGATGAACAGGTATGGCAGCGGGAATGGGCAAAATTTCTGTGGGGGTGGGGCACAAAAGCTTTATAGTGGCAAAATTCATAAGTACAAAAAAGAAGAAAAAAGCTATAAGAAAGTTAATGGTTTATAATTTCATTACAGTTATTTTTGGATCAATACTTTTGTTGCTCTCACTTGTTGCCACTACGATGACCAACTTCTGTTCTGTCAATTTGCGAAACACCTGAATGCATTCTTCACTCCAGGTGTCTCCCACACTCAACACGTCTGTCAGAGAACACCACACAGCCTAATCGAAGAAAAAAAAATGTAAGAGACAGACGTGTATAGTGCGTATTCTGCAGTGTGTATGACTCTCACCATGGCTGGCAAGGCAAAGAAATCGTCTTTTATTTGTCTGAGGTCGTTAACAGACAGAGTTTTCTTGTTTCCAAAATCTACATACTGAACTTCCACCATCCGTCCACCAGGAAAACCTAAGAGAAAGACAAACTCAGTGTCGAACACAGAATTTAGTCTAACATGACATAAAAGCTTTCTGTGGGCATTGTTTTCCCAAATGTGTCTGGTTCAGAGTAAAATTTCTACAATGAACTTCATGCCAAAATATTACAATAGTTGCACATCCTACACACACACACACACACACACACCAGTGACTTGAGCTCTGCACCAGTCCTTATTGTCATACAAGGCCACACAGGCCTGGGCTTGAACAGGGCAGTAAATCTGCAGCTCACTCTCACTTTCAGGTGGCCCATAACAGTCCTGCAGTTTAGAGTTCAGCAGCAGGAACTCCATATTGTCCACCTGCATGGAGAGAATGGTGTAATACACAGACTGAAAAACCGATACCCAGTGTAAAGGTATTTTACAAGGACTGAGCAGATAGTATGCAGTTGCAATTGCTTTTTATTTTGAGTGAGAGCTTGATGTTAAGTTTCACAAAAGGGGTGAGGAAAGCTAAATTCACATTTGGAATAAAATGCTGCGATCAGTAAACTCACTAGCTGTATGTAAAAATCTGATGGTGTGTTGACATGGGAAACAACAGCATGCAGCTCTGTGTTCAACTGGGGATAAACAGGTGGGTAAAACTGTAGCGGTTTACAGCCCCCAGAGGCAGAAAGAGGAGAATAGAACCTGCAAATAAACACAAAATACATTACACCACTCTACAGAATTTAATGCATGCATGGCTATGGTTGTAAATAAAAGTAATGGATTATTTTCATATTTATATCACTCTGTGACCCCAAATTACATTTGGAAACACATTATTCAATTACTGATGTATAGATTAAGGACAGCCTTAGTTTATAATGTTTGCATAACTTGCCTGGCAAGCTCCATGAACACTAGATGTTCTCTCAGAGAAAGCTGAGTGCCATCTACAGATGCTTTCTTCAGATCCACAAGCAGTGTGTCTCTGTCCTCACCGAACACCTGCATCTCCACAGCATTCAGGCCAATCATTTGCCTCATCTCTTCAACCGCCTCCCTGCTCCAGCCTTTAACCTGATGCGCACACACGCATGCACATTGTTATAAAAAATATGTTTCCAAACCACAGTAAATATTAACTGTGGTAAAATCAATGGTAACACCCACGAGTGGGCAAACTGCTGTCATCAACAGCTGTATGAGCTCTTACCAGGTCTGAGGGAATGATGTCTTTGAGGGAACACTTGATGGCTTGAGGAGCCCAGTGATGCATCTCTGCCAGTGCAGTATCATCAGCTTTACGCATACACACATTCAGCTCACTCAAAACCCCTTCGCTGAGAAACAAACAGAGATAGGGGAGAGAGGGGGAGAGGGAGGGGGAAAAGAAGAAGAAAAAACATTGTCAGGGAACAAAAAAAATATTTACTACATTTATTACATTACTACATACACTTCAAATGTATATTCTCTACAGACAAACAGGGAACATACACAACACCTCCACCTTGGACAGAACTGGGACTGGAAGCAAAAAAAACTGAAAAGCACGTGATGTTTAAGGAGGCTGTGCACAGCTACATGGAGTTTTATAAACACACTAACGCTACAAAATGTCTCCCCACCACTTCCCTTTCCAATATTACAGGCAAATAAGCACATTGACATGAAATAATACTAATTCAGCAGTCCTCCTCTCTCTGTGAGATAAAATACGTGTTTAAATGTTGTAAAAGTCTTATCTTGAGCTTGTGAACTAACCGAGGCTCTGGCCTACATGCATTGAGTCGCACCAAACAGAGCCTCAGGAACACACACACAAACGAAGCATGTTCCGGTCTTATTTTCTATTATTCAGTCATGGCTCGCCTTGAAAAACCTACTGTTCTTTGGTTCCAGCTGGGAACGAATTTGTCTAAATCACGAACCAGGTTATGTCGACAGAAACGCGCAGAATGGTTCCAAATTTAGTTCACAAACTGGAATGTGAAATATGGCTGAACTAACAACAGATGGTGAAGTAGCGCCACCTTAAGTTTTCTCTGTGAAATAAGGCTGAACTAACAGTTCTTACTCGTGCATGCACGTTTCAACATTAGCAGTCAGTCAGTAAGCAAAAATGCCTCTTCTAGGCCGACCCTGCAGTCGGTCCAGCAATTAAACCATAACAATAACATTAACTGCAGTAACCAAGAAGAAAGGTTTTGGCTCTTTTAGTTACCAAAATAAATATAAAAATTCTCTCCTTACCCTGAAAAGGTGAGACATTTAGAGAACCCATAGTCCTGAAAGAATACTCGCAGGCGAGCAACCTCAGAAGCTGGGCACTGAGTCACACACTCCAGACAGCCCTTCTGGAACAACTCACACACTAGTGCTCTGAACCAAACATCCTCCTTCCACTTCAAAAACACCAACATGCCTACATATACATATGCACACAAACAGACAGAATATAGGTTTCAAAACATATTCATATATATGGACATTCATTCATTCATTCATTATCTGTAACCCTTATCGGGTTCAGGGTCGCGGTGGGTCCAGAGTCTACCTGGAATCATTGGGCGCAAGGCGGGAATAAACCCTGGAGGGGGCGCCAGTCCTTCACAGGGTGACACACACACACACACACACACACACACACACACACACACACACCTATGGTCACCAATCCACCTACCAACGTGTGTTTTTGGACCTGGGAGGAAACCGGAGCACCCAGAGGAAACCCACACGGACCCACACTAACTCCTCACAGTATATGTGACATATTTTTATATATATATATTTTCAAATAACTAATAATGTTTGGGCAATTAACAAAAATCTTGCAAATAATGAGGCCTATTAAATAAATCTATTAAATCTTACACACTGATGTTCTGCATGCTCACCTGTCTTAACTTCGTCTTTGAGAGTGAAGTGACTGTGTTCATCAGAGCAGTAATTTGTAACCTTTTTAGCAAGCACAACTCCAGCTTTGTGCTCAGAGGCATGTCTCACATAAAAATGTGTTGGGTTGACTACGTGACTGAGAACAACCCATTCCTGCAGAGCTGTAAACACACAGAGCTTAGAGCTTGAATAAAACCACAGACACTAGAGAGATATTTTAATTAAATGCAAACACTAAGCTACCTTTGGACTGTGGAGAAGGTATTTTGTCCTTGAAGGCCTTGCGGTTTCTTGGATGTATATTTGGTCTTTCTCTGTGCTTGGGCTCCAATGCTGAGGGAGTACATCAATGAAAATACTAATGAGAAGTTTGGATGAATTTGGTTATTTAATAGAAGGCTATTCAAATTTAATTCTGCAACTGGGTCATTAATCAGAAGTTAGGGCTCAACTAATGTTAATTTAATTTTAATATGTTTAATTAACATTAATCAAATTTAAAAGAGTGAGCATGCAATGCAATGCTTTTAAAAAAATGAGCATTACTCCTGAGTATGTAAAAATACAACAAAGAAATAAAACAGAGCTATACATAAGAATATGTCCAACAAATTCAGTGTTGTGAGGCACATGGTTAAAATTTTGTGGGGTATGTCTTCATTAAAACACAAAGATCACTAGATCTGACAGACAATTAGATGTGGATCACCTCTTCGTTTTTTGGCTGGACATTTTATATGATGTTCTTTTTAAAGCTAGATATTTCAACAGAAAATTAGAAATAAAATGCCCATGCTCTGTGACTAAACCCCTCCCACAGGAATAAAAGCTTGTTAGTAAGCCCAAAGTGTCAGGGTTAAGTGAGTGTGTACCCACACGCTCCATCTCTCTCTGTACCACTATCCGACTCCTCGATAATTTCTTCAATGATTACGTTGGGGCTAAAAGTGCTGTCTTTTTTTGAGGTGCAGCCTGCAAAAGGCAACTTCAGGTCATCCCGAGCTCTTCGATCCCAAGCCCCAGACCATCCTCCTCTCCGCTCCCCTGTTGTGTGCCCTCTGCTCCTCACTGGCTGTCTACACATTCGCTTGGCTGGCTGACGCACAGGTGGCACCTTGGACATACTGACATAAGTGATTATTAATCTGTTTTTCTATAAAACACACGGCAGATGAGAAGTAGTCACTCAAATACTTTTGTAACACTTGAATGAATGGTTTATGTCCCATAGAGTGGGTTCCCCTAATGGGAAGTTGTCATATTTAAAAAAGGGTTAGTACAGAGTCTGACACATCCTGGCCACCAAACACCTATGACAATATAAAGGAGGTCCTCGGGTTACGTCAGTCCCGACTTACGATGTTTCGTAGTTACGACACATCTCCCATTTACTGTATAAAGCCTTGTTTCGACTTAAGTGGCTTTGCGTCGTAAACGTTGTAACGTGAACTTCGTGTTTGGTGTGCGCAGCAGAAGAATACACGGTTACGCGGCTCTGGACTGAAGAGGATAGGTGTTAGGATAGGATAAGTGCTTACAGTATGTTATTTACGTACAGTATGTACGTATGTTCCGACTTACACCGAAAATCGGTTTACGACGCGACGTAGGAACAGATTAACGTTGTAAGTCGAAGACCCCCTGTACAAGCAGTTATTGTTGAGTTGCCCCATTACTTCTGTCATTTATCTTTAAGACTCACAGTTTAACATTGCCATCCATGACGTACAGGGTGTTATTCACACTCTCAGTCAGAGAGTCCATATGGAGAACACACCTAAAGAGAAACAAAAACATAATTTTTATAAATATAATCAATCAATTAATATATCCATTTCAAGGATATAAGCTGACCACAATTACTTCCTACAGTCATTACACCAAATGTAAGATTTGTTTTTTATTCAAGACCACAAACAGAGTGAGAGATGGGTGCATTTTCATCACCTCAGTTGAAGCAAATACCACTGTACTGAGCACAATGCATTGAGTGTTTACCAGTAACTGACATTTTAAAAAAGTAATCTATTCACTTTAAAACCTTCCTGCATGTACGCACCACCTTCAGCCTTCAGCCTTACCTCAGTCTTGAACACAAAGTGAGGCAGCTTGTATCATACGATTTAGCATCTACTGGAGTCTGCAGTGTCTTCAGGATCTAAGAGTACCCATGTAAAGAGACAAATAAGTTCATTTTTTCTTAGCCTGAGATTTCTCCACAGATTAAAAACACATAACAATGCTGCATATTTAAACACGCTTTTTTTGTTTAATTTTTGCTTAAATTGTTAGCAGATACTCAGCACCCATACCTCATCCAGGTGGCAGTACGTGCCAAGTGAGGGGACTTGACGAACATGTCTTGCTTTCTGGATGGCCATGCGCAGCTCCTTCCGTCTCTCGTCCACTTTCAGACACTCATCCCGTCCTGTTGAGAAGAGCTGCTCCAGATTGCTTAATTCAGTCATGAGCATCGCCTTCCTGCACAGAATATTGTCATAATCACGTCTTAACTAGGCGTGCTGAATATATTAGCTGTATTCACAGGGTTCAAAGACACAGCTACACCAACAACTGTGATGGGGATGCGGGAAAAAAAAGAAAATGATCAATTTATTGACATCAATATCAGTCACGAGGTTAATTATCAGTTATCAGATCTCTCCAAAAACCCATACGATGCATCCCTATGGGTAACATGCCTTATGTGCCCACAAACCTTTCACGTAGTACACCCATTGCCTTTTCTACACAGTCTTCAATCTCCTTTGTAATCCGAGACTTTTCTTTTGCCATCTTCATCTGTATTCCTGTAACAAGTGTCTTGACAAAGCAACAAATCCGATCAGTTAAGCTCTGGGAGACTGTAAAACCTAAGTGCTGTAATCTGTGGTTTGTACCTGGTGCATGCTGTCCAGGGTATTGAGGTTTTCTGTTGCTTCACAAAGAGCCTCATCTAGAACCTCCAACTTATCTGCACTCTAGACACGAAGCAGAGTCAACTGAATAAAAGTGATTGTATAGATAGTAGGGATGGGGAGATTCAGCGATTCACATCGGTGGTTCGGCACACATGTCTGCGATTCAACTGCACCGGTAGATTCAACGTGCATCGGGTTTAATTTGCGGGCGAATTTACGGTGCATCTCCTCTAGCCTTTTTGCATCGGCAAATACTGTGGTTAAATCGGTTGTTTTGTTTTCCAGTATCTATTCCTTATTCTAACGTATTTTCAGAGGCAACATATTTTTTATTTTTATTGATTTCCTTTTTTTTTTGAGGCAACATAAATGCACCATCGTGTCCTCAGGTACTGACGCAAGCACGCAGACGTACACAACAAATATGGAGGGAAACGAGAGCATTAGCAACGACAAAGAGATTTAATGCACCAAAAAAGACACACAAATCAAACGTGTGGCAATATTTCGGGTTTTTTAAGTGAGGTGGTCAACTTGACAAGACGCACGCAATCTGCAAACAATGCCGTGGGGCTATCAAATACGCTAGTAGCACAACGAACCTGGCGACACACATGAAAAGACGGCACGGTGTGGACATCTCTGCGGCCGCTACCCCATCGTTTTCTTCGGATCCTGCTGAAACACGAGCCACACTGAGCAGTAGCAAAGGAGGTGACAGGTCTATCGCAAGTTTATTTAGGCAAAACATGCCCCTGGCAGCTAACTCTGCTCACCCTTTTTCTAATATAAATCACACAATACTTTTTTTCCTAAGTACACAGGAGTACTATGGACATTGCACTTTGAAAAGCAATACTTCTATTTGAGCACCTTAGTGAAAGTATTGTTTACAGCAGCTGCTACATGCTTCAATAATAGTTTTATTTTTATGTTGTTATTTAATTTTTATTTGTAAAATGGAATTAGAGCCATTTATGTTCACTACTCAGTCAGTTAACTATCTGAAACTTTGTGTAGCAGTTAAGTCTAGCAGACAGTAGTATGTGTTGCAGATCATAATTTTCACTATGCACATTGTTAATACAGTACTTTTAAAACTGTTCATCTTATGTTTTATACATTATGTATAAATATAGATGGAGAATATAATTGAATAATTCAGTTGAATAAATTAATGCTCTGTCTGAATATACTGAATTATGCATTTTTTTATATTATGTATTGATTTTGCTCCATTGAAAACAATCAGATGCATACATCCCTTAAATTGTTAGAGAGTAAAGTAGAATTGTGCTATTGAGTTAAGAAAACTGATGGGTTAGGCCAATACATCCTCAAACCTCAACTAACTGTATCAAATGATCACTTATCAAACCGAATCCTCATATAATTAAGTCATATCGTTATCGAATTATTTTTGAATCGCATCATATCGTGAACAGGAGTGATTTGTATCGCATCGTATCGACAAGGGGTTTCAGTGTATCGCAATTATATCGTATCGGTGGCAGTGTATCGAGATGTGTATCGAATCGACCTTAGTGGTGAAGATATACATCCTTAATAGATAGATCATAGAATTGATGCAATCACATGTCCTACTAAGAAATCCTTTTTAAACTGCATAAATACCATTTCAGTGTTCTGCTGCAGTAGGTGGGGGGAAGATGTTGGAGATCTAAACCGACGAGCTCTCTGCTTTTCTCCTTCACGGCTTCTACTGAGGGCATAAGTGTGCATTCAAAAGATTTCATTAAATTATTTTTGAAGTCATATTTTATAAGCTATATATTGATCAGCACTATGCGACTACATTTTCTTGGTGTTCATCTTGGTGGTATAAAGTAGTCCAATTATCCTGCTGTCCACCTGCAGCATATCCACACCTTCCTCACCAACGTTGGTACACATCTGCAGAATAAAACAACATATTGCCACACAACTTGTCAGAGCACATAAGAATGTGACCAGATCTTCTGCTTTACACAGAGCCTCATCAAGAACCTCCAAGTTATCTGGACTCTGGATATTAATCAAGCATCTTAGATCTTACATGAATAAACTTTCAACAGTCACCTGGCATTCTGGGCAGGTGATGAAGCCTTGTGGAGACTCCAGTGCACGAAGGCAAACTGTGCAGAAGATGTGGCCACACAGCAGCACATGAGGAATATTTCCCACCACTTCATCTTCTAAAAGTTCACACAAAAGAACAAACAAAGAAGAAGAAAACATATTTAATGCTGCTTTCATTGTGGACCACAAAGATGCAGACTCGGCAGATAATATTCAAAGTTCCTTTATTTACACGTGAAGACTCAATCAAAATGGACAGCTATATTTATGGCTGCCTAATCAACAGGTCAGCGAAAAAATCACAGGTCAATTGTTGAGATGAAAAAGTCCAACCAGGCACCTGTAGAGCCAACATAAATAACCATACATGTCTGAACCAGGCACACTTTTTTTGGCCCTGTGAGTCTGAATGTTGCTGCCAAAGTGCAGACATTAAGGAGGGGCTAGGGCTCCATTTGGGACAGGGCTTTAACGGTGAATAAAACAAAACATTAAAAATAGGATTTGAAATTGTCTCCAAAAGATTTTGGACAAATATTTTTGGTTCTAAAAGGTTCTCTCACCATCAAACAATGCAGTAGTAGTAGTAATGAGGTAGTGTATTGGTAATTATATCATGTTTTATATTTAAACTCTACAGACTTCTGACTCCCATAACCACAAAAATAAATAAATAAATCATACTCAGTAAGTTTTTCCGAAACCCATGCTGCACCTAATTCTGTGACCGTCGAGCTCTGTGACCCCAGAGAGTGCTACTTCATAGCCTTGGCATGGGGGGTTCAATTTGAGGTCTACCGTCAGAATTTGCGACCCCTGCTGAATTTCCATATAAACATTCATGTTTAAGTACATTTATGCAGTGGTCAAACTGTGACCCCTGTGCTGGACACGAAGCAGCGCCCTCTAGGGTCACAACCCTAGTTTGCAACCCTTGACTGCATAATGCATATTTTATTTTTCAATGGCTGGAACGTCCCTTTACCTGCAGCTGTAAAATTAGATGTTTGATATATTTTTTAGGATCTGTGACGCTAAAATATGTGTAAGCTGAACAACATGTGTAAGGGTCCAAGTTGTATAAATGAGACCCATGTGTTTAAAACGTACATTAACTTAAAAGAAAGCACTGAACGCTTTATACAGATATTTCAAGGCCTTTAATGTTAGTTCTACACAGCACCGGAGAATGGGACGACGGTTTAAGTTCAGCAGCAAGAAAACACTCTAGAAAATTACATATTTACTTTATCTTAACCTCAAACGAGTATGGACGCGTTCAGACCAACCGCAACTGAAGAACGAAATACGGAAAATATTCATAAGTCGTGCACATTTAGCTACTAGGGTTAGCTAACGTTACTAGCTACAGAGTCAAACATTTGTCATGTAAAGCTTGTTACGATTTCTCACGAATTAAATTGACTCAAAACAGTAACTACAAATTGAAATAAGCATCTACATCAAAACACATTTCTCCTAAGTCTCCACCAGAACCGGTTTTCATCGCGTTTACCGGGCAATATGTAAAGTAAACCACAGTTTTTGCAAGTCACCGCAGCGTCCGTCATTTTCCCTCTCAGGTTCCCTTCTGCGCTACGGCAAAGCTGCGCTCTGATTGGGTAATGAGATGATTAAGAACCAACCAATCAGAGAACAGTAATAAGATTTCCCAACAACAACATGATTCCAAAACCGTTCACTGCTCACTATATTCTGCCGTTTGGTAGTGGTGTCTAAAACATAATGCACAATTTTTAATGCACTTGTACAGTCCCAAAATACACCAAAATAAGTAGTGTACAACCAGTGGAATCTAGCAAATGGCAGATACCGTTAATACACTTATTTTTAAGGTTGAAACATATATCTAAGGAGGACTAGAGGCAGAAGTAATGGCAACAGTAGCATACTGTCTATAGGTTTGAAAGTTTACTGAAAAAAAGTTGTGTTTATGTCACAGATTTCTGCCATATAATTATCAAGCCTGCATATGGTGTCTAACATCACTCAATATCCTCCTGAATTCAGTTGGGGGGCATTTCAAAAATCACTTCTAATATTTTATATAATTTAAAAATATAATTTGTGTGATCTAGTATTTATTTCCTTTCACACTAATGTGCTCATTTTTAAGAATAGGATTGTGGATTTTGGAATGTTTGTATGAGATGCATTCTGTTTCAGAACACAGAAAGTTTTTTTTTAATTGCTCTGTAGTTCAGATTGCAAAATGTCCACAAAAATATATTTTTCTAAATTAAAAACAATAGTAAAAATTAATGGGCAGCACGGTTGTGCAGCAGGTAGTGTCGCAGTCACAGAGCTCCAGGGGCCTTGAGGTCGTGGGTTCTATTCCCGCTCCGGGTGACTGTCTGTGAGGAGTTGGTGTGTTCTCTCATTGTCTGTGTGGGTTTCCTCCGGGTAGGCTCTGGACCCACCGCGACCCTGAACTGGATCAGTGCTTACAGATAATGAATGAATGAGTAAAAATTAATATCAATTCAACATAAAATAATTTGGCAGCTTACTCATCAGGTTTTTTTTTTCCGGGGGGGGGGGGGGGGGGGGGTATGCTGTCATATGTTGTTAAGATAATTATTTTATTTTTTTTTATTTATGTATTTATTTATTTATTTAATATGCTGAACAATTAACCTCAAGGCCAAAACGCTATGACAGAATAAATCAGAATAAATTCAAACAAACTCAAACATGCAACGCACAACACCTTTAACACCTTTCAAATGCAGTGTCCTATGGCGATTTGTCTTCATAGTTTATATATATATTTATATTTAGTACTGTGCAATTGTTTTAGGCACCAGAAATGATGAGATTTAAAAAGCCATTTATCTGAGCAGTGTTTATTTGCTGAAATAAATAAATACAAATATAATTAGAATAAAACCAGAGTGTGATATTCTGTGTGTGAATATGAATAATGTGTGCTGTTGACTAAACAAAATACATGCAATCAAGGAAAATCTGAACAAAATATTGTTTTTCAAAGTCACTCACACCTACATTAGTTTAAATATTTACACGTATCTTTGGTTTATACATGGATCAGAAGAACACAATGATAAATACATTTAAAAGCACACAATGTTTACTCGGTTTTCCTACAAGCATGTTTTGCTGGTAGCACTGTTGATTGTGGGAGAACTTGATGACTAAATTAATGATTACTAAAATAAATAATAAATCAGAAGTGCAGATGTTTTCACAGTCAGAAAATTTAAAGCCAAGTTTGAAGGCTAGTTTATATCAGTGACGTGTTGTTGACTAATTTTGTAGACCAGGTGCTTTGTTTATGGTTTTATGAGACATTTTCAGGACCCTTCCCATGGTGCATGTGTGCGGTGTGTGTGTGTGTGCTGTATGGGCACGGGGTGAGGGGAGACCCATATCTTTTGGTTGAAATGTAGGTCAGTAACCTTCCTCAGGTCAGTTTAGTCATTTTCAGTCTTTGCCTCAAATCACACACACACACACACACATTGCAGGGAACAGAGCTGCTTCCAAGACCATTAGTATCATAATGTATAGATGCTGAAGGGTCACTGTGCAGGACTGTGTGTGTGTGTGTGTGTGTGTGTGTGTGTGTGTTTGTGTGTTTGTCCCTTTGGCAATATGCCTGGCTGTAAAAGAACAAATGGACAAATTGTGGTCCCTGTACCTTTTCTCTGTCCCCACAGAGGCAAAAGAGGGCCTGTGTATGACCTATAAAATTTGTTTGTTTGTTGTTATTTTTGTTTTTTTTTTTTGTTTTTTTTTTACCCAGTATGCCTTACATTTCTCAGAAAATCTTAATAATGATGGTCATTCAACAGATATTATGATGATTGACAGCTTTTATCCCAATGGGAGAACATGTTTTTGTTACCATTAAAATGAACAATAAAAATCTAAAACCACTTTGACGCAAATTAATTAATAAAATGTAATTTCAATCTCTAAGGTATTCAAACAAAACTGAAATACCTAATTACTGTGTGTGATGAGCAGTATATAATACGTATGAAAATCTCTCTATCTTTCTTTTCATGCATTTTGGGAATCCATAATGTTCCACTAATTCTGGAGACTAAACCTCACCCAAAACCCAACCTTAACCTTACCATAAAAATTCTTCACACAAAAAGTGGTTAATTAAAGTCCCCACAATGTCAGTTGTAAACAGGTTTTGATCCCTGCAGCATGATATATACCTGGTACACACTAAGACCTACACACAAACACTCACACACACACACACACACACACACACACACACACACACACACACACACATCACAAATGAGAAGAGAAGGTTGTAGCCTGGAGATTAAACTGGATTAATCCAATATCACACTCATTAGTGCTTCAGGTTCACACCTACTGACACCAACACTGATTTCTAGTGTTAGTGTGTGTGTGTGTGTGTGTGTGTGTGTGTGTGTGTGTGTGTGTGGTGTGTGTGTGTGTGTGTGTGTTCCCCCTAAAATACTATGAGAACATTAAAGTATTTTTTGTACTAAAGTTATAGTAACATAAGCCTGTTAGGTCCATGGATATTCCCAGCCTAGGTTTTTTATCAGATCAAATCTGACCTCACACAAATGCAATCAGAGGTCAGAGGAGGAAAGCAAGCAAGTGAGGAATGAAAACAAGCGGATGTTTTTGTTCAAAATAACATAATTGCATCATTATGAAGGAAAATAGATTATGTAACAAAATGGTAAATATACAATTTTTTATACTCACATTTGTGTGTGTGTGTGTGTGTGTGTGTGTGTGTGTGTGTGTGTGTGTGTGTGTGTGTGTTTGTGTGTGTATGTGTATTTGCTTGTAAATTCCATGTTGATTTTATCATCAAAATGTTAATGACAGGGGCTTGTGTGTAGCGATGGCACTATCATCAGGAAATCGTGAGTTTGATCCCTCGTGATGCCTCAGGAATCTGAGGCCAGAAGTCCTTGAGAGCACCACTGGCCTTGCTCTCTGCGTGGGTAACATAACCCCAATCTCCCCCATCTCTCTCCTTATGGTCTTGGCTAGCACAGGTGTCTGTCTGATGTGACAGATCTGTGCAATTTGCATATGTTAACGTCGCTCAGTGATATTTCACTAGCAGCAGTTACAAAGAATCATTGTGTTGGCTTTACATATCTTGGAGGAACCGTGTGCTCAGTACCACCCCAAAGCCGGTGGTACTCTGTGATCAGTGGAGACTTGCAGCTGAGAGGAAATGAATAAAAATTGGCAAGAAAACTCTGCAGAAACTTACATATAAAAAAACAGCTACATAATGCTACAGAACAATAACAGAAAACTAGGTTTTGAATGAATGAGTAAGTAGTAATGGCTTTGTGGAAAGGTAAATGAACACAGCCATACTGCCAACAAGCAACCTTTATTACGTGCACTAACAAGGGCACTAATGTAAAAAGAAGCAAATGAACAAGTCCGTATTTGAGCTTGCTGCGTAGTGAGACCACCGCATGCCTACAAGCCCACAATAAAAACACAACTCGATACACACACAAACACATAACATCAACACAACAACCCCAAACACAAAAATAACCTGCAAAATAACCCCTAAAGAGACCATGGGGGAGCCACTAGGCATGCTGGGAGCTCCCCCTTGAGCGTTGGCCTCTCCCAGCCTGTGGTCATCACATTTCAAGAGACTTGCTTTCCTTTTTCAAAGAAATATACAATGATATTTCTCACACCTCTAAAGTTCAGTCTAAGAAGTTGGTTGCATTTTCTGCTTTGAAACTTCCATATAATCTTAGACACTCAGTGATGTTGAGGTCTGGGTCTATGGGTCCATTATTTGGAGAAACACCAGCATAATCTTTCTTGCAAATGTTCTTCTATGGTGTCTATTTCCCTTTCTCTGAGAATGCATCTTGAAAGCTCTACATCCTTTCAGATTCTTCTCATAGCGGAGAGAATTTCACATAGAAATAAATCAAAAAATTTGTCCGTAAAGCAGTACAGCATATAGTGTCACATTGTCTTAAATGTTACATTTTGGGAACGTGTTTTGGACCGTTTTTATTAGCCCGATCTGAAAGATCTTCTCGCAGTATAAAGGCCAGGTGTTTTCTAAACATATATCTACATACATAGCCTAAATCAAGCATGATATTTAAATATCAGTGTGCTTATAATGAGTCAGAATAGGCCAGAAATGAGAATGCACTTTATAGGTCAGTGTGTGCGTGTGTGCAGTATGTTTATGCATTGATGTTTGGCTTCACTAGTTGAATTATATTTGCTCTATTTCTTCTCGCTCTACTCCAGCCCCAGCTGCTTTCAGGTTCCCTCCATCTGCACTTAGCTGGGTGGTGTTTCTTAAGCTACGTCAGAATGTGCTGAGTTGGTCTGTGAAGGGTGTGTATTCATTAGTTCAATAAAATGCATGACTGGCTTTAAAGTAAATAAATAAATAAAAACCCTGATGGATTGCTATGACCATGTTCATTGAGGTAGCCTTGGGTTTGATAAATAAAAGGCTGGACGAGATTATCAAAATTGATATCACAAAATATTTTTTCATTTCAGTCGATACAATATAATTGCGATATTGATATGAACAATAAAAAGGCCACAGAAGAACTACCAAATTTGAGTCCTCATAATTCCAGTTCCTGTGTGTTTTTAGTTGTCTAATTCAGGCGGTATTGTCAGCTGAAGTTCATTTAACTGTGTGGTCAGTCTGCAATCTGTCGGGTGAGAAAAGAGGCTTAAGTTTGTCTGACTATCTACTCACCTCTCAGAGAGAAGGGTGGAGGGGTGGGGTAAAGGGGGTGGGCCTTTTAGTGTTTATACAATGTAAGATATGTTCTATTAGCAGGGGATTATGGAAACTGACCATATATTGTATTGTGAATATATTAGTAAGCCTCAGACTGGTCATAAACTCTTGTTAGTTTTCCTATACAGGAGAAGGTCTTGCTTCGCTTTGTTTGCTGAACCTCTGACCCCTAGCCCCTCCCCTGGTCATAATCTTTCAGTTTTCCGAAGGGGGGGGGGGACCCACAGACAGAAGCTGAGCTGTGAATGGACTGAGCTTGTCATTTATATGACACACACATAGTCATTCAGACAAGAACGTTCTGATGGTCATGGACTCAGGACATGAAGACTCAGGACACAGAGGTCGAGCCCAAAG